>NC_137879.1:11907652-11955152 GCF_963924005.1 Protomyctophum bolini | reverse complement strand
TTTTTTTATGTTACAAAATGGGTAATAGTTTACCCAAGCATCAAAGTGGACCCTGGTGGACCACATGTGTTTAGTTTTGCTTCGTTGGACATTGCATAATGTTCCTTGCACAGGAGAGCCCCGAGTCAGGATGCTGGCCTTCATTAAGACTCATAGCAGCTGATGTGGAAGCTTGCGTGTGGTTTCTTCAACTTCTGTTTCTGTATTTCAGCGTAACAATATTAGGTCACACTTTCTCAGTTTGACTGTGACCTTCAGAATCTATGCCGCTTCATTGTCTGAAGGAAGCCAAACCAAAATAAGTTGTTCTCTTCTTAAGTAGGCTACCTGTGCACAAGATGCAAGAATAAAGTACAACTTTGAACCCTTGAACCTTGGGAATCTCACAAACCCTTATATTCTCGTGCGGTGCTCTGTTTGAAAGATCAATAGACACATATTTATGAAACAGTTGTCTTTCCTGCCCTGTTAGCATGTGTCGTGTTGTCATGCAAGCATGCTCTAGCTCTCTTCACACTGCACTCATAATACTACTAAAACCATAAAAAGCCTTGAGTTGACATTACGCTTATTTATATTAACTGAAAATGTAAAACAATCATGGAAGCATGCAAGCGAGGAGATATGGCAATGACGCAGATTTTTTTTAATTTATATTAGTTATATCTAAGCTATATATACGGCTATTGAACACAACTTTATTGGATAGTACAACTTGGATAGTTCACTACAATGAATTATGATGAATTGAATATGGTGTTTACAATAGGGTCTATTGTAAACAAGTGTAATGCTTTATGGTGTCGTCCACATTTAACAGTTTTGTATTTAGTTGTGCTTGAAATGTACTGTAATTCTCCAATCTGTTAATAAATACTTCAATCAATCAATCAGTCAATGTGTTCAAATCAGACTGCATGATGGAACATGACCACAAGCTTATCTACAATAAGTATCCCCTTGACCACATCTATAATTGTTCTCAAATGTTTAAACCCAGTCAGGCATTGTGTTATGGCTGCTCAGATTACCATTCAATTGTTCTGCTGTCCACATACTGTACATCTCAAATGTGTCACCATTCCATTACTTTAGTCTCATAATAGCTCTCGACAATCAGTAACAGACTTAACACATGTTTTAGAAATTGTAAATTTGAATTTAGCTTCTATCAGCACCCAGGTTGCACTCTCCAGAGTAGACTATATGCCACTGCATATTCATTTCCCATATACAGAGAGGGATTTGGCTTTACTGTGCACAACATGACATAAATGATAGCTTCAATAGCTTGAGATAACATCTCTACAATTGGACATTGCAGTAGAAACAAAACTTACGTATGTTATCAATAGATTCCTACCTTTTTTGTAAAAAATGGATCGATGACTCAATCGCAGCAGTGTCCCTACGTGAGTGGAAGGCTCTCCTACACTCAGACACTGGCCAAAAATGTCACCTGCCAGAATGCAGAATGGTCCAGCCCACCTGTAGTTACAAAAACGAAAGATTAACACCTCCCTTGTGTGTGTGTGTGTGTGTGTGTGTGTGTGTGTGTGTGTGTGTGTGTGTGTGTGTGTGTGTGTGTGTGTGTCTTTTTGTGTCTCTGCGAGTGTGCTTGTGAACGTCTTCAAGATTCAAGATTGCTATATTTGTCATTTGTTTTCCATTCTGCAAGCAGCTTTAGAGAAAAAAATGTTTCTCCTAGTTATAAAGAATTTATAAAGAAATTCATTAAAAATGTAAAATACTGCGGAAAGTAATCGATCTGAAATTAATCAATCCTAAAAACTAGAAGAATTCATGTCATATAAATAAGCACCTATAGGCTGGTAATCCTGATAGTGTGTCGTGGGTTCGAGTCCCGATCCAGACGGCCTTTGCTGCGTGTCTACCTCCCCCATCTCTCTCCCCATTTCCTGTCAGACTACTGCGCATCTATCAATAAAGGCAGAAAAATCCCCCCAAAATATATATAAAAAAATGAAAACGGCACCAGGTAAAACGGTATCAAAAACTGAACCAAGTTCATATACTGTCTACTAGAAGATCAAAAGTTTGATTGCCTGCCCTCTACCGTATACCTTCTTCTGTCTCTGTGAGGTGTGGCTACGGCAAGCGTCAGTTGTGCCTCCATTTGTTAGCAGCACATATGTACCGGTATGCAACACATACAGTACTGTACTCATTCACTTATGCGAGCATATACAGTACTGTCGTGTGTCTGTGCATGCATAATATGGGTATGGGTGTTTATGTACGTGTGTGTTCTGTTCTTTATGATAATACCTGTAGGCTCTGCTGTACATGTGAAGGATACCATTTGGACATAGCTCTTATGTTTATTCTTATAACTTATGTATTGTATTGGAGCATTTTGTTTGGGTGGATACATAATGCAAACAATAATCACCTGCATTGTATTTTAAAAACATTGCGGCAACCGCTACAGTAAAATACATTGCTGTGTTTCACTTCTTCACTACCTACTCCCATCTATACTGTAAGACAATGCATGAGCTCGTTAGAACGATCAGACAGGCTATATATTTAGCATATCGTGTGTGTGTGTGTGTGTGTGTGTGTGTGTGTGTGTGCGTGTGTGCGTGCGTGCGTGCGTGCGTGTGATGTAGCCTATGTTTACACACATACACCATGTCTGTGTAGTAGTATTGTTACTGCAAATGTGCTATATAGCATTGACGGGAACTGAGACCTGAGCTGACAATATATTTCCTCTGCAAAGTTGACAAGTGACACATGAGAAACCAAGGTGCCTAACAATAGTTGAAAATGAGGTCTGCACTTTAACACTATTCACTATGGAGGAAGAAAATGTTGAACAATATTCCTCCATTGTGCTTCTCTTTTATGTTAAAATGCCTGATAATCTCTTATTCCCAATGTGAGACTCCTTTGAGAGCAGTGTGAGATCTTAACTCAAATATCTCGACTCCCCTTTGCTTAATAGTTGGTTCTCAAACGTTCTCTATTCATTGTCTCCAGAGGAAACCCCTAACTCGGGTTTCACACATGAAAACCTATTGACTCGGATCCCCTGTGTGAGTATGGGCTGGAAAAAGAGGTTAGCTTTTGGTGGCAGTGACATGGGCCATTTGTCTTGGATATCTACAAACAGAAATGGGGCCTGTCAGGTCAATGTGACTTTTCCATTCTGGTGGTGTGTGAATGCTTATTACGTGTACATGCACGTTACTGCTATAGCAAACAGCTCCTGAACACTGAACAGTGTTACTTCAGGGTTCATAAACCCTGTGTCCGTAACAAGGACAAATGTGTCCGTGGCGAAGACTTGTCCTTGTCCGTGGCTCTGTGGCAATTTCTTTGACACTGGTTCACACACCATGTTCATATTTTGATCGTAATACCCTATTACTGAATGTCAAGTCTACAGTCTTCAGAATATGTATGACACTGATTTACTATTCACTATGGCACATTATGAGTCCACTATAGTACTAGTGAAGTGAAGTGAAGTGCATCTGACACTTTCAGTGTGTCAGCTCTTTTAATTATCTTTTTTCAAGGCAGGGCGCAGAAAGCTCTGTCTGTCTGTCTGTCTGTCTGTCTGTCTGTATCAATCAGCAGCATATGTCTGCTAGCAAGTCCGACTACAGTCAACTCAATCCATTTTTTTAATTCGGTCAACGGCAACTGTTATTTTTGTGAATTGATAACCTTAGACCCACCATCCCTCCAGGCTTTGGTATGCATGTACATGATCGCGAGACTGTGGAGTGTTATAGCCAATCAGGTTCAAGCTGTCCATCACTGTTGTAATGTCTCTCCACCTCAAGCCAAAACAGTCTCCATCAAGTTGCTAGTCAGCCACAGTATATGTTGGAGGACTTGGTCCCAATGATATGCTCAGTTATCCTCGCCATTCTATGCAGGAACCTCTGGTTTGTGTTTTGGGACTATACACTGTAGGTCATGGTTGTCGTGCTTTTGGACTAGGTCAGGTTGACTGACTCCACTGTGGTGCCCTTGATGCAGAGTGGAGTGTGACTGACTCCACTGTGGTGCCCTTGATGCAGAGTGGAGTGTGACTGACTCCACTGTGGTGCCCTTGATGCAGAGTGGAGTGTGACTGACTCCACTGTGGTGCCCTTGATGCAGAGTGGAGTGTGACTGACTCCACTGTGGTGCCCTTGATGCAGAGTGGAGTGTGACTGACTCCACTGTGGTGCCCTTGATGCAGAGTGGAGTGTGATTGGGATGGTTCCGCCTCAAGTCAATTTATGATCTTTTTCCGTTTTGTCAACATTCAGGGGGCAGGTGTCATTCCACTAATTGTTTCACCTCCTCCTCTTCCTATAAGCCAGTTCCTTGTCATCCTGGATGAGGCCAAACCACGCCGTTGTCTCATCCACGTAATTTATTATGTTGGCACAACAGTTGTGGGTCATCCGGGTAAACAGCAGTGGACACAGCAGCCCCGAGGGGAACCGGTGCTTCAGTGAGATGGTGTTGGAGGTGTTATTTCCCATCCATAGTGACAGGGGCCTGTTTGTGAGAATTTCTACAATACTACAATTTACAGAGGAGATCCACTGGGCTCACCTGGGCTAACCAAGTATACTGGGGAATAGTTGTAAAAGCTAAACGGGGGTCTAAGAACAGCATTCACACAACATGGATGTTCCTTTTCTCCAAATGTGGCAGGATATGTGTCTTCAGCAGAGCGGTTAGCACAGTATGCAAAGACTGGAACAGTTCTAGTGTAGGAGGGTGTCTATGTTATGTTATGTTATGCTTGTTGTGTTAAGCGTGCACAGAAACTAATTTCAAAATAAGATATGTAGCGCACAGCCAAACTGTTAACAACGGACAATGTAGAAAAAAAAGCAGGGGCTCGCAACTCACTTTAAGCTGCTCCAAAGTTTTATACGTACAGCGACACAGCAGGCAAAAAATACGTTTCGACCGTGAGACTTCTAAATTGGGGCGAAAATGGGTGAAAAATAAAAAAGGGCCCTTATTTCCAACATTCCAAAACATTTTAAGTTGCTTATTTAAATGTAGGCCTACCCTATGATACATTATTCTTTCTATTTATTTCACTATAATATTGACCGCTCCCACCAACCAATTCATCAATTTTCACTTTCAACTATTTGGCCACTGCCTTAAAAAACTAAGCAATGCATGCCATTTGATGCCTCTGTAAAAATGTGCTGGCCAAAAAGGCAAAGAATGTCAAATAACACAGAGGCAGATTGTTTTTATTTTTCTGGTTGTAACACTGCGGGGGGTCCTCACACTAAATTCTTGTGGGTGTCAAAGGGTAGACTAATGTCTGCATGAGAGCGCCAATTTTTATTCTTATGAACCCAATTGCATATTTTCTGAGTGAATAAATGTGTGCGCGTGCATGCAACGTCGTCCGTGTGTGTGTGTGTGTGTGTGTGTGTGTGTGTGTGTGTGTGTGTGCATGCATGTTTGCACGGCTGCACGCACACGTGTGTGTGTGTGTGTGTGTGCCGGTCAGTTAACAGGGATCTTAACAAAGTGGACCAATAACAAATCGCCTCACTTCCAGGAAAAATAAATAATTTGTTCCCAATAAAAATGATCCGCAGAAGTACATGACCACACTCTTGGGTAGTGTGCTCTGATGAAGGATCTCAGGGGGTCTTGGAGCGCTCCAGAACAAAGCCTAAGCAAAAGAAAACGATCCGAAGGCTGCCATTGATTGGCCCCCTTTCTAAAAATACATTTCAGCTCTAGCATTTCGAGAGAGAGGGAGAGAATTTTATAAATAACTGAGGTTCTTCTGAGGCCAACATTCTGACTTGTACCTGTCGTCAAAAGACTCAGTAATTGGCCAAATCACACAGAAATGGTAAACTGGGACTGACTGTGAACACAGCAAGCGTTCTCAGTGTTTGAGCAATAGATTATTGTTTTCCAAGAGAGTCAAAGCTGTATCGGACAGATTGATTTACATGAGCTGTCAAGATTGGATTTGTTTTGACTTCGATGAGAGTGTTTTCTCCCCTTTTTCATGTCTTCTGATTTGATTTAAATGCCTAAAACTGGCAACTGGCACCTTTTATCCAAAGCACTTTAAAATGTGTGCATATAAAAGGCAACCATGCAAGCCAATTAAGGCACCAACCTACTCATCGAGAGCACGTCTTGTGTCTTGCTCAAGGACACAAAGCCCGGAGAATCAAACCAGGAACCTTCCATCACTATAGACACCAACTCTACCGCCCCATTCACCATTTACTGTACATACAGTATAACCTAAACTTTACTACTTATTGCGTAAATGCATTCATATTACAGTTGTATGCCCCATTTAATACTGTGTGTGTATGTGTGTGTGTGTGTGTGTGTGTGTGTGTGTGTGTGTGTGTGTGTGTGTGTGAGTGCACGCTCATGCGTGCGCTGGCAGGTGTATGCACTTGGCATGTAATGGTCCCTCTCCCTATATGGCAGAGCAATCAAACAATCTGCCTTGTGGTAAGAACTAAGAGCCTTAACGGCCACCCTCGACACTGGGCACTGTGTAAGAGTAGTTTGGTTGGTTCATTACAGGTCAGCTACTTACGTACAAATATACAAGATGCTATAGGAGTCAAGAAGGCAATACATCTCAGATCGGACTGCCAGTGGTGGAAAGAAACTAAGTATACTGTACAACACTAATTATGCTAATGACGTGTATACACGTCTTTAGAACCAAAACCACCCACGGGGTGCCTATGACGTGTCGTCTTTAGGTCTTTTTTTTGCCTTTTCTCCTTCAGCGATCCTCGACCACTGCCGTTCACTTCCTTCTTTACGGGCCGTTGCTCATAACTCTAAATCTACAGCGCTCTCCATGGTTTTAATCATAACGCTGATGTTCTGTGGTCATTTCTGACTTCAGCAAGCACCTCGTTTGGAATATTAACGCTTCTAGAGAGACCTAAGACGAGGTAGCGTGTGGTAGGCCTACCGGTTTTGGGGGGTTATGGAAGGTGGGGCTTTTCAGAGTAAAATCTGCCTCATTTGCGTGGCACTCTAGTGTCTTTATTATGAAAAGTTCCCTGGGCAAAATAAGTGCAATTTTGAGATATTTGGACTTTACATGAGTATTTCCCAATTTCCAATACTTTCAACTTTTACTCCACTACATCTCAAAGGCAATTATTGTAATTTTACTCCACTACAATAATTTGAAAACTTTAGTTACTAGTTACTTTGTAAATTTGGATTTTTATTAACCACTTAAGCCCTATTTCGGCCAAAAATAGCAGATCTACAAGCTCACAATAAACGTTATTTTATTTAGCCACAACAACAAAAAATCAAACTGTGAGCTTGTAGATATGCTATTTTTGAAAATGTTTAAATTGTAATGATAGCCTATCGGCCCAACTAATACTGGTCTAGCTCTAATTGGAACAAGGGAGCACATCCTGTCCTGCAGCCTTTGCTGACATGGTCTCTGAGCCTTTTCAATCCCAACATGTTCCCTGGAGTCTGTTACCCTTGGATCTAGAGGGATAAATGACACTCTATTTTGTCACCCTATCCTTAAGTCTTTGTTCTCTTTATTAGCTTACAGCACAGCGTGCGCATGCGTGCATGTGATGTGTGTGCCCTACTTAGGTTAACACTCGTCTTGTTTGTCTCTAAAAATGACATCTGAAACCTTGAAAAGTGTTTGTTTGAATTGTACCAAGCATACAGTATATGTATCTGTCGAGTAATAAGTACACAAGCACCAACCGATAGAAATACATCGGTCGAGAGGGAATTTCAGGCGCATGCACTGCCTCTGGCTGAGGTTCCCGTCAGGTTCCACTAGTGATTACTGCGTGTCTCTTGTTTCATTCAGAAGCAAACGGCTATGTACTGTAGTCTGAGTTTCATCAGCATTCTTATGTCATGGCTCATAGGCCGTGATGTGATGCTAATCTAGCCCAGCACCATCACCGAGGGGAAACAGCTACTTTATCCCCGGCCCAGAACTTATACACGGGGGCCATTTGGCAAAGGCCACAGCGAGGTTTCCATTTCCACTTGTTTTTCCTTGTCACTGCTTTTCACATCCTCCTATCTCCTCGTGATTCATCTCCCGCATTGATTTATACTTCCTTCGATAAGTCAATGGACAAACTAATAAATAAACGGATCAACAATTCAACACTGGCTGTGATGTTATCATCGAGAATAGTTTCTCAGTGATTCAGTAGCCTAATACTAAAACAATACGGTGTGCAAGTCCTACAGCATACGTTATCAGAGTGTCTTAACAGATGAGCAGTAAACAGATCAAAGGCATCTATTAACCGGCTTGGCTTTAATCATAGATTAAATGAATTATAAACACTTTGTTTTATAGTGCCACCCTGAGAGTATGAATCTATAAAATCTAGGTGCCTGCAATTTACCATCAAAACACAATTTCCTAAGTCCATTTGGGCTGTTTACTGCCTTTTGTACAACCAGCGTAAACAGCCTGTCAGGTACCTCAATAAAAATAGGCCTGTGCTTTCTCAGTTAATAATACATTATCGTGGCAGCCATGCTTGTGCAGAGCCGACTTCAAAGTCTGTCTTCACCGAGTCAAAGTTTTGGTTTAGAGTTTACTTTGTATCTTGTACTTTCTAACACAATTATGTAATTTTCAAAGTTTGAGAAACATGATCAGTCATTTCATGTCCAATCTTTGATCTGCCAAAGTTCATGAATTGGACAATGTGATCCAGCCTCTCAGGATGTCTTGGAAATATTTTGCTTCAAAGGATTTGATTCCAGCTGCACTAAAAATACCATTGAGTTCTGCGGCTTGGACTATATACCAGCATGGTTTGGACACGCTTGATCAGCTCCAAAGTTTCCTATCAGATTGACAGTATTCTTTTGGGTGAGCTTTCTATACCAATTTTAGCATGAATTAGAAATTCAGCATTTTAGACGTATGGCCTATAGCATGCTGACATCTCCTCTGGTTTGAATAAATACAGTAGGTTTTCCATGATGGAAGTCTGAGTCTTGTTTTCAATGACTCTCTATGGTGAGGTGAAAATACCCCTTTGACACAGCCAGCGGAACGATCAACACCACACTGTTTAGACTGCCTGATGAGGCTTGAAGCTCATTCACAAATAATGATTTTTAAAGATGGAGCAGAGAATCACAGTGATTGGTTACTAGAGCCACTCGCCGTCAAACCACTGTGTATTTAATTACACATCGTTATCTATCCATTTAGGTGAAGTGCACTAAGGGGGCATGTCGAAACTGCCCAATCAGTGAAAACTGTGACAATCAATGCGCAGTGGCTGACCAGAGGGGAACGCAACCTTCTTCAAATCTATGCTGTTGTCCTGAGCAACTTTGTACACACTGATCACTTACATTGTAACACTTTATAAAGCTTTTTTTTAGGAGAGGAGGAGAGATAATTGACACTCACTTACTGTGCATTTGCTTGGAGTGCTTCAAACAGTTTCCAGGAAGATTTATTGCAAAAACATCAACAATCTGAAGAGTCTCTTACGTACGTACATGCCTGTGGACAGTTTCATTATACATTAAACGCACTTTCAGCAATGACTGGCCTGATGATGAGTTTTAGGGTCAAAGTCTCGTTTAACCATGCACAATGCCTTCATTCTATTTAAAGTATTCATTTTTATTTTTGGAGGGGAGCTAGCCCCTATACAGCTTTTTGTCCCCTCACGTCTCATATTTGCCATTGACAATGAAAGAAGAAATAGGTCACATGTGCCTCAAATATGACGTAAATTTGTGGCAACACAAACATTAAATGCCATTGACAATGAAGGGAAAATTAGACAAGCAAATCGGCTAACGAATCACATAAATTCAGTTGTTCATGAGATGATGTATGATGATGTATAATGAAGAGCGCCCCTCACTTCACACAGGTGTGATTTTTAAATCTAACATAATCTATTAGGCTACTATCACAGTTTCTCTTAATATCATTTTGTGATTATTTACTTTAAGATAGGCCTATACAGTAAGAATGTTGTGTTGATATTTAATAAATATCAATATTTCACTCTCAGATGCTACCAGACCTATTCTACACACCCCTGTAAGTAATTTCTTGGTTAAACATATTCTCCCCATTGAGTTGCTCACCCCACATGCTTTCATCCCTGTCCGCTGCTGCAACCCCTGTAGCGTTTTGTCTGGGGCCGCCTCTTGTCACCTCACCAGACAGTGAGGAGGAGTTTCATTTACCGAGAATACGGAGGAACACGACATCCCTCCCTATTCTGCTAAGTGCTGAACAGGCCAACCTGACAGAGATCGCCCTCCCCATAGTCCCTTAGCTGCTCCTACCTGCAAAAACATACCAATTGTGTTCTTTGGAGCCATCGTGGGGGACTGGAATCCCATCATCCATAGTGGTGGGCAAGAACATTAGTACCATGTGCTGCCCAGACGCCCGGCTGGTTAAACTCTGTGCCGGATACCTACATCGACTACCTACCCCAAACCCTCACCCTAACCATAACCGCAAGCACGGGGCAGCACACCTAAACCTAACCCTGAGTCGGACCAATGCTCCGTCGAATCAATACTCCTTAATTCGGACCAAAGTATGCCTCCCTGCAATTCCAGAGTTCCCCGTGCACACACACACACACACACACACACACAAAATCAAAAACAAAACAACCGCAATTTGCGTCACAGAGGCTCAAAAGTGACATGATGGTTTACTATTGGACCACACAGGATATCACTGCATAACGTAGTTTAACAGGGCTATTTTGAGGGAATCTTTTGTTGATATTATGTAACCCATTGACCACAGGCTGGAAGCACAACTTTCCTGATTAAGCTATGTCCATGAATGATTTGTGAATTATGTATTTTTCTTTCTCTTTTTTTTTCTTCTTTCAGTTACTGGACATGACCTGTGGAATTTGTACCCTTACGGTGTTGCGATTGGTGCAAATTAGGTCAACGTGCATTTAATGTGAACATAAATGCGTGTTGCATGAGAAAGACAAATTAAAGGTCAGTTTTTTCTTTCCCCCAATCCCCTTCTCTTTCTCATCTCACTTCTACATAGCTTTGGAAAATCCTCTGGAGTTTATTTGTAGATTGAAACAGTGGAGGAGAGTGGCTTGTAAGTGTTTCCAGCCATTTGCGTTTTTTCCATGCTTTCCACTTGCTTTTTTGGTCAAGTCAGCAACTTTGGGACATATACCTTTTTGGTTCACAACTGGAGATAAGTACCACATTGCTTCCCATCATGTCGGCTTTTTCGATGTTAACTTGGGGAAACTTCCAAGCAGTGTTTCCTGCTCTATAACTAATTGCTCCGCTGATGATTATACCGATGACAATGACATGCCGTTATGGGAATTGAGGAGAAACTGGATGTGAAGCAGTGTTCTGGAGCCTGGGTGGGCAACAGCAAAGGCAGGAATCAGAGTATAGGGCAGGACAGAAGCTGGCCTGGGATAGCTGCAGGGGCCAAGACGCAGAGTAATATTAGAGACTTTGAGACTAGGAGCAGCATGTACTGGGAGCCAGAGGAACTCTGTGAACCCCATGCAGTCAGCTGAGTGAGAAACACTGAAACAGAATTGAGGGTGGAATATATCTCTTTGCCGTCCTGGAAACCCCTGAAGTGAGTGTTGAGTATGTTCGACTGTGGAGAGGACGAGGAGATATCAGGAAGCCGTGCCGGCGCGAACACAACTCTGTCAGCAATAAAGGCCGTGTGCTGAAAGGCTAAGAGATTTATGGCCCTTGGACAAGCTCTCTCTTTGCACTGGGATGTTCGGTTCAAGGAAAGTAGCTCGGAGGAAAAGTGGAAGGGAGCCTGATGCAGCCACTGTCCCCGGGGCGGCGGCTATAATATGACCACAGCGATCGAGCGGCCCCTCTGATTGATCAGTCCCTCGCCAGTGTGCGGTGGTCTGGCGAGAGTCGTCAGGGCTTGGCTGAGGGCAGACGGGGTCAAAGACGTGGTGGAGAGCAGGCAGCTGTCAGGGAAGAACTAATGAATATGCACGTCACTTATAGTTGAGGTGCTGCGTTGGAAAGTGACCTCAGAAAAGGAAGAATAAACCCACACACTCATCTGCTCCAATGTAATATATTGACGAT
Organism: Protomyctophum bolini; assembly: GCF_963924005.1. NCBI lineage: Eukaryota > Metazoa > Chordata > Actinopteri > Myctophiformes > Myctophidae > Protomyctophum > Protomyctophum bolini. The sequence goes on along the minus strand of NC_137879.1, from coordinate 11,943,029 downwards.
GTTCCGAGCCAATTGGCTCTTCATCGGGTCAAACTCTCTCTCTTGACCTGATGAAGAGCTGTGGCTCCAAAACCTCAGGGAAGGCCTAATGCACACTTGGCCAACATACAGTAGACCAGTGGTTCTCAAGCAGTGTTCCGACTAGGCACATCGGGTATTGTGAACCACACATTATTACTGCAATATATCTGTACAAAATGGTTATGAATTATTATTCATGTATTTATATACTGTGTATATAATGTATATATATACACACACACACACACACACACACACACACACACACACACACACACACATATACACATACCTGTGTGTGTGTGTGTGTGTGTGTGTGTGTGTGTGTGTGTGTGTGTGTGTGTGTGTGTGTGTGTGTGTGTGTGTGTGTGTGTGTGTGTGTGTGTGTGTGTGTGTATAATATATATACAGTATATCCTTTATGTCACACTATGACTCACTGTGTCTCTTCCTCTCCTTTTCTCTCTTTACTACCCTCTTCAGGCATATCTGTGTCTTGTGAGCTGTCTCCTTATTACCAGATGCTTTAGCAGACTGGTATCGAATCGATGTTTTTGCTTTGACGACCTAGTTTCCTTTTTTTGTTTTCAATGTCTGATGGCCTAAATCAACATGACAGCCCCATGCAAAGTCGCTGTTACGTAACTATCCTATCTCCAAGCTAAAAAATATTCATTTTGTATAACTTGAATACATGACACATTATGCCCCAGAGTCGAGCTATTTATTGAATACGTGATGAAAGATTATTGGCTGCATGGCTTTAGCATGAAAACAGTGCTCATTGGAGACTGTTTTTGACATCCACAACATTCTATAGTCACTGCAGGGCATCTTAATTGGTCAAATACTGTATCAAAACTTTGACATTGAACATCAAAACACGGCTCTGCAAATGTAATGATGGCATCGAGGATTTATTTGGACTAGATGTAACTAAAGCTTAGTGATATATATGCCTTCCCCATAGGATCCTACCCAATCAATTGATTGATTGATTGATTGAAAATGTTATTCACAGTATGTCGAATGGGTACATTCCAAACAAAAGGGGGCCAGTTTCGAATTGCAAGTGCTCTTTGAGAGCGCTTTTCTTAAAGATGGAGTGCCGTGATTTTTTTCCACCCTAAAACATGATCATCAGGTATAATTATATGGGGAGGAAGATTTATTTCAAGCAAGTGTACAGTATCTTTAATGGCCGTTGGTAGGGTGTTCCACATTTTAGTGGCATAGGAGTTTGTTTGACTTCGTTGACAATAAGGAAGTATCTTGACAAGTAATGTACATGGGTATCTTAGTGGTGTAGCGAATATTGTAGACCAGACCCAGTGCAAGTTGCTGTATCATGCCGTCAACCCTAACCTGCAGGGCACACACATGTATACTTTGACTGAACAGGACTCACTTCATCTGTTTCACATACTGGACTCAACCAGGGCCAGAGGTTAGGCCAGAAGGGTCCCCCCTGATGGTGAGTTGGATAGAGAGGGCCCTCAGGCAGGGTCCCGGATGGGGCTTATTCCCCCCAGCTGGGCCTAACAGCACACACGCTACCCCACCTGAGACAATAAACAGCTTTATTACCTCCTCCCGTCCACTGACGTCCAGTGTAAAGCCTTGGCTGGGATCCTCCATGGGGACAGATGCATCCACAGTTCTACACAGTGTTAATTAGTTGACTCGGTCTCTTGAGACCGAGTCAACTAAGATGTCAAGATTTTCCACTACTTTGCGTTTGCTACTACGCCTTTTTTTTTTACATAACTACATATCGCGGCCATGCAAATACATATCATTTGGGGGGTCCCTGACAAGCGGTTTGAGAACTATGCATTTTGTAGATACATTTTCCCAGATGCATGCATTCAATATTTAAATTTCACATCATTGTATCATCATCATCATTGACAAGCTGCCCAAAAAACCCCAACACTTTTAACAGAGGCAGTGACCTTCCTGCATGTCCCAAGTCTAGGCAGCCAACTGCATACCTCATTTAGCCATCCCACTGGTCGTAATGCTCTCTTTATTAGGACTTTATTTGGACCAGTTGTCCAACTCGGTCCCCGGGAGGGACCATGTGAGACTGTCCTCCAACTCTTCATGTCCACATTAGCAGGTGATGTCCAGTTAGTCGCTCAAAACCACATATAATGAATAACTTAGAATCCATAGACTGGTAAATGGTTGGACAGGAACATTTATTGATCTCACATGTGTAAACGGGTCCAGTCTTGGACAGTAAGTTTTAATCTTTTTCTCTCATTTTACAGCCACGATCTGGCTGATTTTAGCGGGCACGCACGTGTACGCACACACATGCGCACGCGCGCACAAACACACACACACACATACACACGCACGCACGCACGCACGCACGCACGCACGCACGCACGCACGCACGCACGCACGCACGCACGCACGCACGCACGCACGCACGCACACACACACACACACACACACACACACACACACACACACACACACACACACACACACACACACACACACACACACACACACACACACACACACACACACACACACACACACACACACACACACACACACACACACACACAGTGGGACTTGTGCTCAACCAAGTCCTCATAACTCTGTCTTGAAGTCATATAGACTCATTATATTGATTGATAGGCCACTCCGGACTGACTTCAAGTCTGCCAGCAGTTTATTTACCTATTTTTTGAGAGCATACGGGTGTACACACTACACAGGAGTAATGGTAACATTATCTCTCTCTGTCTCTTGTTTTTTTCCCCTTGAATGATTTATGCGACATGTGTCACTGTGTAGTTGGGGCTAAACGGTTGGTTCGCCCCACTGTTTCTTTTCCGGGGCATTGTAAAAGAGGGCTCTGTAGGTTAAGGAGTGTTAAAGAGCCACACACATGGTTTTCCTAAGCTGTAAATTTTATGGATAATTTCTGATGTGGTTACAGATTTATACCCCCCCAACTAAGCACAGCAGCTGCAGGTAATTACTCGCTCCCCCGCCTAACACTGTCTCTCTTCTTGTTCTTGGGTTCTCTCTCTCTCTTTATCACTCCATGTGTTTCCGCATGTCTCTTTATAAATAGTAATCTAGGATCATATGTCTACTCTAAGCAGTATTATGTATATATATATATTTTTTTAAAGATCGATAATCTGTACATCTGAAACTATACACAACACTTTCTAACTGAGGGGAAGACAGGCCGAGGGGCAGAATCACACACATGTAACATACATGTATAATGACCTAAAACCGGAGGATCAGGATTGTGTTTTGGCTCAGGCACTTGGTTTGAGAACAGCGGCCAGGCAGCCTGTGTGACAGGGCCATGCATGGTTTGTTTTGATTTGGCACAACAGTACATGTGGAAAAAAAGTACTTTCATGCTTTACTTAAGTAAAAGTACCAATAATGCAATGTAGAGGTACTCTATTATTAGTCTGGTAATTGCATGAAAATGTACTAGAGTAAAAGTACAAAAGTATTGGCATAATGTACCAAAAGTAGAAAGTACTTGTTATGCAGAATTCTAAATCTAGAAGGACTAACAGACATCGCAAGGATGCACCTGGGACGTATCCTCAGTGATGTGTCCCAAGGTCCTCTGGGTTTCGGGTCTCGCATCATCATACCCCTCACTCGGGTGACCCAGCCGGGGTGATCAAGTACCGACTTACGGTGGGGCAGCAGGCTCGGCTTGTGGCTTGAATGCCCCCCCCCCCCCCCCCTCCTCTCTCTCTCTCATTAGCAGGCAACAGTGCAGCACTAATACTATCTCTCTCTCTCTCTCTCTGACACAACAGCGCCCCTACTGGTACCCTATAGTCACTATAGTCACTCCAATAGTCATTGGAGTGGTTGCACCACTCAAAAACAAAATAAGAGAGCATAATGCTACTACTAGTTATGTGAAAATATTTTTTCATTTAAAGAATCGAAGTATATCGATATGTAAACAGCAATATATCGTATCGTTTGACTTTGTATCGTAGTGTTTTGGAATGCAAATAATCGGTTGTATCAATACTAAGTTGCATTTAGAAATTTTAAGAATAAAAAAAGGGGTTTAATTACTTTTCCATTCCATATTACTACACTCGGGTCTATCAATTATGTGTTCTGTGTTCATATCAAGGTGTGCAGCAAGTTTGTCCATATGTGTTCAAAATGATGTCCATGTTTTGCCAGAGAATCACTGTGTTCTGCGATTTGAAATCATTGAATCGTATTGTATCGCCATGAATAAACCAAAGTAAGTAAGTGCCGTGCCGAGCCATGAGGCCCATGGAGCCTATCTCCTGTTTCTGTAGTGTGAGGCTGGTACACCTCCTGGACATGATGCTACAGTAGTAACGCTAGTGACGCTAGTATGTCGCAGGGACTTACACAGTATTTTATTTATACCCTTCGGGTATTTCCTTTACGTATTAAGCCTCTTTTGTAAGTAGCGGTGCATGTGATAACCAAACACATGTCCGTCTGTCCGTCTGTCCGTCCGTCCGCCTAGGTCAACTAATGTCTTATAAATCAATTGTCCTGTACGACTGCTGCTAAATCAGTCAGCAGCACAGGAGCCTGTGGCTCGCAGTACACTAAGTGTAGGAAAAAGTTTTAAAAGTATCAATACTGCAATATAGAAATAATCCGTTATAAAAGTATTCGTATCAAAATGTTATTTAAGTACCAAAAGTAGAAAGTACTCAATATGCAGAATGTCCCATGTCAGGTTTTCAAATGTACTTTTGGTACTTTAATTACATTTTGATACGAATACTTTTGTATTTTTACTCAATTAAATCGGCTATTTTCAAATGGCCAATAGCGATGAAGTGGTTGTAATAATAATCAAAATCTAACTGAAGCTTCTTTCTAATAAATATAGTGGAGTATAAGTACAATATTCGCCTCTGAGATGTATAGTGGAGTAGAAGTAAAAGTACTGGTAATTGTAAATACTCATGTACAGTACAAATATATCAAAATTGTACTTATACGTACAGTGCTTAAGTAAATGTACTTAGTTACTTTCCACCACTGGGTCCCAGTGTGTGCGCTCATGCCCGTATAGCTCAACTCCAGCCAAACCAACTCATTAGGGGAAACAATCCTCACTGTGCATGTGCCGTGCCCGGCGTGCATGTGTTCATTATGCGTGTGTGTAATGTGAAAGGAGAGAGAGAGAATGAGAGAATGGGGTGAGATTTCATGTTGTTCTGGAAGATTTGTCATCACGAGCGCAGAATGCATTATATAGTTACAATATCTCTTTGATTCCAACTACCTGTAACATTTTCCGATTCGCTAATATTTTCCATGATATTTTCCCACAATTGCTCCCTCACTCGCTCCCACACAATTATATCCAGTCTTCACTTGCACAATATTTGTTTCATATCACACGGTATCCTAAATGAGGGTGCCCAATTTAATGTGCACATCAAACTTCGTAAAAAAAACCCCAAAAAGAAAACGATGACATATCTCATCATGCACGTTACGTATCAGCAACACCTCAAAACGACCAACGCTTAAGACTTTGATTAGAAGTGTTAGCCTCGCCTAACAGCTAGGCCGTTTTTCACCAAAACAAGGATCAAGCAGTCTTTGATCCAGCTTTGCTGTCAGATCCGCTGTTTAAATCATTATAATGTGTTGATATTAGAAACTAAACACGGTGAAACAAAGTGCTCATTAGCATGCACCGGGCCCATATGGTCCCTCGGTTAAGTTAAACCTTGTCCAGGATCGGACTGTAGCCGCAGGCTGCTTTAGTCACAACCTTTGTTCCCCGGCCTCCACCTTCAGTATAATTACACTCCTTCCTGTGGGTGAGTGGACTATAGCAAATATGTTCCCAAATAGGGTTGTCCCGATCCGATCACGTGATCGGAAATCGGGGGCGATCACGTCATTTTCAAATGATCGGAATCGGATCGGGAGCAAAAAAATCGGGTTAGTTATATCAATATTAAATCCATATCATGATATTAGACTGGATATTGTCTGTGATTTTGGATATTGTACTATTGTGATATGGCTATACGTGTTCTATAAATACGCCCTAATTGATTAAATCAATTAATTACCAGCTACATTATTATTATCTGTGGGGGTCTGTGTCAGTTTCAGCGCAGTGCACACACACACACACGCGCGCACACACACACACACGAGACACATGAGAAAAAAAAGCTGACTAGAAGACTAGCTTGCACATCGATTATAGTGTCGCAGTCCCGAAGAAAAACAACAAAAGTGTTGTTTCTGTAGCTGTACTCGATGTTGTGCAGGCATTTAATTTGTTCCATTTGGTTTAATTTGTTCAATTAACACTGAGGAGGATTTTAAAGTGCCAGTGTGAATACAGTGTACCACGCAGAATGGGATGCGTTATACATTATTAGCAACAACAGATATACACATACATTTTTTTACGTGTATATTTTTTTGTGAACAAAACAATCCTTTTTAAAACGCACTTGCCGCAGCACTTGCAACTTTCGTAGCACTAGCCTTGAGGTTGCAAAGGCTAAACGTATGTATAGATAGCATATTATAGACACAACACTAGTCGATAGTGTATACGCATAGTTCCATTGTACAGATATTCACTGTAGATGGATGTTAGGTTCTTAGCTTGCTTATAAATGATCCTTGATGACTATTTCTGTGTGTTTGATGTATTACCATGTGTTGTTCTTGCTTACTGTAAATCGCTCTGGATTAAGAGCGTCTGCTAAAAATGCCTAAATTGTAAAACGGCCATTAACCATGGCATGTGCATTTTGAGATGTTGAGATTGATCTAATTTAGAATGATTTACACAGACTATAGTCTCTTGTAGCAACACTGCACACAGTAACGACAGTGTGTGAAAATGTTTGGCTGTGTGGCGTTGGCCTCGGGATCAGTAATCCAACCAAACCAAGCCTCCCTCGATGCCCCCAAGAGCTCCTGAAGGCAGTCAGGCAGGTGTCCAACATGCCCTCAGAAGCTTTCTTATACCTAAAATGCAATTTATCATCTTTTCCCTTCTTTTTTTTCACTTCATGGGACGTGAACTTGAAGTGCAGAACAGCCGAGACCGAACTTTGAGGGTGTTCCAGTGCTTGTCTTATTAATCTGTGGCCATAAAGGCAAGGAAATCAGATCATAACAAGGGTACAGTTCACTTCTTCTGTCCTCTTTCTAAATGAAGAATTTATGGCTATGGCTTTGAACTAACAACCAAATAGTAAATCTTAACCCGCTAGAACAAAGCATGGGGAACGCTGCAGGCTAGAAGGTAAAGCATTCATCTCATTAGAAAGAGCTTAATAGGTTGTGTTTCTTGTTAGGCCACAGACACATTATTGTGTGGAAGAATACTTCGCAAGGGTGCATTCTAATTGAATCCTTGCCTTCCGTTTTGGCTTAACAACGACTGTTCGATGATTATAGATATTTCATAGTATAAATCAGAGTAGCTCTCTCTCTCTGTCTCTCTCTCTCTCCCTCACTCAGGACTGGAGTCAATTATTGGGCCCTATTGAGTTGGTTTTGATTGTTGAACAAGCAAATGAGACATGACATGGAAAAACATATCCCTCTTTATATGAACCTGAAACTCCTTTAAGTGTGAGCTGTGCCTGCCCATTTTGACTTGATGCATTCTTTGGGAAATCAATACAACCTTTTTATTCTTTTAAAAGCCGTCTGAGTTATTCATTGTTATGTATTTCTTGGCACAAGCGGCCCGCCGTACGAGCAGCAAATACCTCGTTGATGCAGTCACCAGACAAATAAAAACAGAATAATGAAATGATTTCTGGTTATGCTTATGGTTATGGTCTGCAAAGGTTGGCTACGTTACGTATGTACATGGACCTGTTGGCATACTGAGTCCCATGCCATATGATCAATGCAAGTCACTTCAACGTTCTTTCCACTGAATATCACATTTTCACAGTTTCACGGGGCATCAGCGCAGAACCTCATGTCTGACTCTGACTGATTTTTTTTTATTATTCTATTGAATACTGTACCGGTTTTAGATTAATCCATATTTTTTTTAATGTATTTTAAATATTTTTATCAAAGAATCAAGCCATATTTTATACTTTTATAATATGTCATGCAATGTCAAAACAATGGTCAAACTAATCTAAGGGAATCTGAACCACAGAAATGGTTATAATACCACCTTTGAGAACCCAGGACTCAAAGCCTATTTAGTCCGTATTCAAACCTTAGACACCTCTACCCGAATTCTATACTGCAGTCCCATGAACCCACTCACACTCATTCTCAGACTAGCTCGGCAGGATAAATGCACGGCTCATGGTCACTATACTGTGCTCAGAACCGGCTGGGTTTCTTGGCAGCATTGCCGGGAGCCTCATAATGTGACGGATGTCTGCCAGCATCCTGAGAGACCTGACACATATTCATATTCCCTATCTGACACCACCCCCCCCCCCCCCCCCCAACCACCCATCCACACTCAACAGTAGCTATAACCACTCATCTGAGAGAGAAACAACATGTATCACACGTGAGGCTGCATGAGCTCTGTGATACTTAACTTTGTCCAAAGGTACAAAGGTCAGCAAACAAAAGGGTCTGCCTAGCTACCTACAGACTACAGTACACTGTACTGTACTGTACTGTATCAAATGCACACGTCTGTCTGTCTGTCTGTCTGTCTGTCTGTCTGTCTGTCTGTCTGTCTGTCTGTCTGTCTGTCTGTCTGTCTGTCTGTCTGTCTGTCTGTCTGTCTGTCTGTCTGTGTCCTGGTCTGGTCTCTGTCTGGTCTCTGTAGCTGTCTGTCTGTCTTGTCTGTCTAGACAGTTTGTCTGTCTGTGAAAAGTCAGGTTGAGTGGAGACGGAAGTAGATCTCTAACCTCTCACTCTGTCTATCTCTGTCTCTCTCTCTCTCTCATTCTCTCTCTCTCGCGCTCATTCTCTCTCTCTCTCTCTCTCTCTCTCTCTCTCTCTCTCTCTCTCTCTCTCTCTCTCTCTCTCTCTCTCTCGCACGCTCTCTCTCCCGCGCACCACTCTCTCTCTCGCAGCGTCTCTCTGGGTCCTCTCCAGGCAGAAACAACACTTGTGGTTTTCTCCTCGCATGAAGCGGAGCCCCTTCCACATTCTGGTGGCTGAATGTAATGAGAGGCTGACCGGGACAGGGGTGTGCGGTGGAGATGGCTGAGGTGAGGAAGGGAGGGGAGGGGAGAGGAAAGAGAGAAAGAGAGAGAGAGAGAGCGTGAGAAAGAGAGACAGAGAGGGAGGGAGACGGAGGACACAGGGTGATAGATGGGCCACACATTCACCATGATGTAAGGAAGGAGCGCAGTGGTATAAATAGAGAAGAAAACAGATGTAGTTAGGGGTCAATAACGGGTGATGGATGGCTGGAGAGATTGACAGATGACAGCCTATCACGCTGTCCATGGTTGGAGGACTGTTGGTCGGTCACAGTTGGAGCTGACTGGATCTGTGGAGTGCGGGCCAGAGCCTGGCCAGTTATACGGAAGAGCAAAAATCCTGGGTTCACTTAACTCTTGTAAAATTGGATCCGTAGGGGGGGCTCAGAACTTTAGCTGTGTACCGTACTATTACCCATGCAGACCTCATCCTGCAGCCCTCCTGAACAGGCCCCTCCGATGTGTAAACGTATCCCACCCGAACCGTCCGTTGTGCCATGAGCTAAACTAAAGGCCCCTACTCCCCTGTGGGGGGATGCTGGAGTGCGCATAGTTTCCACTCACTTGTCCACTTACACTTAAAACAATAATTAAAGGGGATGTTTTAAGGGGCTACAGAGTGGTCCTGATGTCCTCTCGCTGTCTGATCTCGGCTGGACACTAATCAGTGGGACCAGCAGTTTGGGTCACTAAACTGTTACATGAACACACATTCCTGACCCCATTGCAATCGAGGGGGTGGTGGTTGTTGATTCAGACTTGTACACTATCATATTATGATCACCCTTTCAAAAGGGTTTGTTGTTGTCTGTATGTTCTGTCTTTTTGAAAGAATGAAAGAGGATTTTCCTTCATCAACGTGGCTTTTTGTTTTGGATTTATTTTATTTTATTCTTTGCTCAATGTCTGTGTGTTTGGTGTATTGATTGGAAGCCAAGCCCAGTTGTTAACTAAGCGACTGTTATGTCTGTCCCTGTGCATTCTGTCATGTGTGGATGTCACACAGCAAGAGAGGGGATTTAGCCCGTATCATGGCCTAGTTTAAAGAACCAATTATATCACAGATCACTGACTCCCTCACAAATACCTGCACTCATTGGGAACACATTAGGAAGCAATGTGTTCATTCTTTCCGAACAGGGGTGATGCACTCGTCTGGTATGGGCGTTGTGTGTTCGGCGGGCGGCCTCGCTCCGCCAAAACGCGGGGGAGAGAGGGGGAGAGAGAGAGGAGAGCGTTCTGCTACTACTTAGCATACATCTGCAGCTCCGGTGGACATGAGCCGGACCTCAAAGGCCACAGAGCGGGCAGACGAATGTTGAAAAATGAAATGCAGCAGCCACTTCGCTCTAACATACAAACCCACACACACACACACACACTGTACACACGCACATGCATGCAGACAGTGAATGGGAGAGGCTGTGAGTGAGTGAGCGAGCCGGCGTCCGTTTGCGTGTCTGCTTTCTCCCCAGCTTTATAAACTTTGCGCGAGGCAGCCAAGGCGCATTGTTGCCATGTGTGTTCCCTTCATGCCACACATTAATGAGTGGAGATATCAGGGGCTGGGGAGGCCACGCAATCGTGTCTGAGTCACAGCAACACACTTCTGTTTACATGTGCTCCTACTGACAGCACTGAACTCGGTAATTGCATTTTATTCCCCCAGTTCAACACATGGGAGAAGAGGCTACTTTATACCCACAAATATTTATCTGTCTCCCTCCCCCGACCGTCTTGTTTTGAATGAAGACAGTTTTTCAATTTAAATTTGTTTTCGGTTCTCTCACGTCTTCGCGTTTCCTTCCTAGTATAAACACTAAGCTTCGTTCCGAGGCTTCAGGGGGACCTCTAAACCACTTAAGCCTGAATTATATATCGTCGCACGAGTAGGCCTATCTCCACAACCCGATCTACAAGCTCCCAACACGTTGCAACGCAGCACGTTGTGAGCTCTCTCTGTAGAACTGTCTCCTATAGGTTACGTGAGGTGTCTCTCCTCTCTTAAACTAATTGAAACAGGCTTCCTCTTGAGTCATCGCTTTCATGTACCTTTTGCATCTGTCACCTGAGGGAATTGAATCACTTACACCCTCCAATCAAGCAGATTCACACTCCGATTGATTCAAAATGTTCCCGAATACGATTGCCTGCATCTATGGTCTCCATGTGCCAGTATTTATATGCTGTAGTACGAGTCACTGTGTACCTTATTGTCTTGTATTGTATTGTATTTATGTATGCCGCAGTGCGGGTACTTTGTGTCCAAGACCAATTTCTCCCTTGGGAGACAAAATAACCTTGGACCTTGACAGGTCTAACCCTAAACTACTCTGTGCCACTCTTATTGCAGATGTCCTGAAGTCAGGCCACTTCTACAGGCCATATGAACACAGCAGGATCCTCTGCACTACCACACACTGTATGACCACACAACCAGGCCTTCTGCAGTTCAGTGGGAAATGCTGATCAAATCCAGATGCCTTTCATGCAAGTAGAATCTCTCGCTCTCTCTCTCTCTCTCTCTCTCTCTCTCTCTCTCTCTCTCTCTCTCTCTCTCTCTCTCTCTCTCCATCTGTCTTGCCTTTCGGCCCTCTCTCTCTCTCTCTCTCTCTGTGTCGCTCTCTCTGTCTGTCTGTCTCTCACTTGCACACACATCTGTAGAGTATATGTGCTCAGACACGCAGACACAATTTTAACACGCGCGACACACACACACACACACACACACACACACACACACACACACACACACACACACACTGTGCCATAGGTCCCATTTTTCCATCACACCACTCTTGTTATCCCAGTACTATAGCCACTCCATTGTGTAAAATGCAGGGTGAACCATACGGCATCACTTTGAGGATCAACTAAGATCCTGTCACTCTTTGTTAAGCCAGGTTCTCAACATACTGTATAAACTTAAAACACCACTTAAAAAGGGAAAAACGTACACGCCTTACTAAAAGTATCGATTCTGCAATGTAGAAATACTCTGTGAGTGAAAGTGAAAGTCTGGAATTCAAAATGTACTTAAGGTACAAAAGTATTCATATCAAAATGTACTTAAAGCACCAAAAGTAGAAAGTACTCATTATGCAGAATGTCCCTTTTCACATGTTTTCAGCATTTGCTGCTGTTATCAGTATGTTTTTGTCTTTAGTTTTAGTTTTTTAGCCTCGTCACTAGTGTGTTAGTCCAGCCGTTTTCCGTGAGTGCTAATCGGCCCCTGAGAGGTGTCATGATATGACTACTACGGGATAAAGTAGGCCTACAGTTTTTAGACCACGACAGAGGGGCGCCGTCTCAAGCGAACTTGACCCACGAGAGACGCCACCGAGCGCCGACTCAGCCCCGTTCGAGTTGTGACCCGATATGGGCAGAATAGTTCTGGCGACAGCGTTTGCACCGACTGCCATTCCAAGTGGCTACTGGCCAATCACATGCAGCACGTCCTTACGCAAACCCACCACCATTTCCATGGTCGCAGTTAGCCAATAGCCATCCATATACACTAATTGTGCAGCATGTTAAAATCCCTTAGAACTCCTGTAAAATATATAAAACAAATCCTTGTTTGAATGCATTGATATAACCAAACTGCAGCCAGAATGTTTTTAATGGCCTGTTCAGTTTGTTTAATTTACAATCACATTAGAAAAAAATCTACTATTTTAAGTGCCAAGTTGTTGTCCCACTGTCCAGGTTAAGACTCTCATGTAAAGGGAGTTAAACTGTAATAATTTAATAATTAGCAATAATACATTTTATTGGGTAGATGACATTAATTGATGACAGAATGTTAGAATACAGAGCCTGATCTATTTTGACAGCCGGCGCCTCATTTTGATTGGCAAGAAGACTGTTTTCCCTTTTTATTGGAAGTAGTCTTATTTTTAGGACACGATGAGAATTCCTCAGGATTCAGATACACTGTGCTATTCCTAGCCTCTTGGAGCTTGGATTTGTGTGCATGATCGACTGTCTTCAAAAGCTGCAATCAAGGGTTTCATGACTCAGCGTGTCTGTTATGTTATTATGTTATATTTGTAATGCAAAAAGTATACCTTTGAAAATGAATGTGAGGAACTTGTGAACAGTGCACCACCGTTCACTGTGTGTAAACTTGAGGAACGGGTCATCGCATTTTGAGACATAATCGTATATTTACGTTCTATGACCCAGCACTTTAATGCCACCGCCGTATATTTACGTTTTAGGGTCTTTATAGTATAGTATAAATCATCCATGTTATATTGCATCCATGCAGTGTAGCTTTTCCACCGCTCTGCTCGGGTTTTTGAGTGGTGCAACCACTCCAACCCATATGGAAAAAAAAATACTAAATTTGTATATGTTTTACATGAAACTTGTAGTTAATATATATGACAGTCAAAGCAGATATAAGATCCATAGTAAGTTTTTGTAAAGTGAAACTTATATAATTTTGTCATTTATAGGAACTATATAAAACAGTCAAAGCACATATAAGAGCCATAGTAAGTTTTTGTAAAGTGAAACTTATATAATTTTGTCATTTATAGGAACTATATAAAACAGTCAAAGCACATATAAGAGCCATAGTAAGTTTTTGTAAAGTGAAACTTATATAATTTTGTCATTTATAGGAACTATATATAACAGTCAAAGCACATATATAGAGCCATAGTAAATTTTTGTAAAGTGAAACCTATATAATTTTGTAACTTATATAAGAACTATATGTGACGGTAAATCCACATACAATATTCTTAGTAAATTCGTATAAATTTAAATATATATGAACTTATAAATAATTACTGCAGTAAATCCACATACAAAATCCTTAGTAATTGTGTGTTGTCAAACTTGTAGAGTTGGGCAAACATCAGTGAAACCAAAATCTGATAGGATATTGTATAGAAACCATACAATACAGGCCATGTATGTCACAGAGACATCCAAATTAAACAAAACCTAATCTTACAATGAAATAACATGATGACAAAATAATGAGTTGTATTCCCTTATACATTTTATGACTCCTACATTATTTAAGATCCCCCCACCCAGTGCCCCCCCCAGCCAGTGTCCTCCCCAGTGTGATGCCCCCCCCAGCCAGTGTCCTCCCCAGCCAGTGTCCCCCCTGTGTGATTCCCCCCCTAGTGCCCCCAGCCAGTGTCCTCCCCAGTGTGATGCCCCCCCAGCCAGTGTCCTCCCCAGCCAGTGTCCCCCCAGTGTGATTCCCCCCCCAGTGCCCCCAGCCAGTGTCCTCCCCAGCCAGTAACCCCCCAGTGTGACACAAGCCCCCAGTGCCCCCCCAACCAGTGCCCCCCCCCCCCCCCCCCCCAGCCAGTGCCCCCCCAGCCAGTGTCACCACCAATGTCCCCTCATGTCCCTCCCAATGCATTTTATTTTATACTGCTATTGTAACTTATAAGAATCTTCTAAAAAAAACTAAAAAACTAAATAAAGAGAGCATATCAAACACTTCACATATGTCAGGATGTGTCTGGGTAGCTCAGTCGGTAGAGCTCTCGCCTTAAGACCACAAGTTCGTGGGTTCGATCCTGGGCACTGGCAACTCAGCGTATGAGTAGCACAGCTTGGGTGTGGCAAGTGATGCAGGAAGAATTGGGAGTTGATGGTATAGTAGGTGTGGTGCTCTGTCTCAGCAACTATCTCCCAGGGGTCTATAGCGCATATGTTTTTTATACCTATCATACACTTCACATATAAAAACTTATATATAGTCATAGATAAAACATATGTTTTTTTAATAACTATAAGGTATAATGTATTGGCTGACATATAACAATGTTATAAAAATCATATAAAAGAAGCATACTTTTCTTGTAAATTAAATGGTTACAAACTATAAAATACATACTATAATGGTATTTTTTTTATACATGGAAAGGATATATCTCATATAATTTAAAACTACAAACATTGTATGGAACATGTAAGGAAAATACAGTTTGCCATGTACTTACCTCATAGATCACATACATGTTGTTTACTTGATTCATACATGATTCACTTTATTGTCTTATATGAGGATTGTATGAAAGGTGCCACTTTCAAGAGTTCACATATAAAATCTAGTATGTACTTTACATGACATACATGTAAATGACATACATAAAAAATGTAAATACTTACTATTGGAGGCAACAGGACAACATATATGTTTCTTCTACTTTTTTTTCCATATGGGAAGGAACAGCAATGTCCGTGTTCACCTATGTGGCCATGAGCACCAGTATACCACTCAGTTCACACGGGTGAGATTTTCTTTTAAACTCACCATGATGGCGGTGCCATAGACTCCTGTAATGGCGGCGATCATTAGCAGTGTTTATCTCTGAATTGAGGTGATATGAGGTAAGGGACAATGTTAGGAGTTCAATACAACATTAGCGTGAGGCTCCGGTATATTAGCGTTTTTCATGCTAAGGGTCAGATCGAGCGAGTGAAACATACTTCCGGTTCACGAGCCGTGTCACCGGGTCCTCTTTGAGTCCCTTTTCTGGCACGGGTAAAATGGCGCCCGAAGAAACGCCTGCCACGCAAAAGTGAAATGCAGGCATTAGTGTGATTTCACAGGCTCGGCAACATGCCCTATTTTCCCGTATAACGTAACAACGTAGGCGCGTTTAGGCGGTGATGTCACAGCTCACCTGTAATTGTCCTTTTCTAGGTTGGACCACACGTACAGTATGTGTCTCAGAAACTGTTGTGGACTGGCGTGTGTGGGGAAGCTGTTTTCACAGCTGTCCATTGGCTGCGGCCCTGCACACAAGTGCACGCGCGCTAACACACACTCACGCACACACACACACACACACACACACACACACACACACACACACACACACACACACACACACACATTGAAGTGCACACATACATTTGCACACACTTGCACGCATTCCACCAATGTGAGCTTCCTGCCAAAGTCTCCAAGCATGCACGGCAGAGAAAGGAACTCCAGTGACTAAGGAAACTTGTAGATTACAAACATCCACACAGGCCTGTAATAATCCACAGTATTGGAAATATCAGACAGACTGAATAACTGTACAGCCAATAAATGTGTTATTATTATTTAGGTGACATTTCATGATTTACAGAGATGTTTATGCCTCATAGACTGGTGTTCTATTGCATTGTTTCTTTGATTTTGAACCAACATTTGTGAACATGAGGTGTTCTTGTTCAGGAACCCTGCATGCGAGGCCCAAAGCAGTAATATCACCATGCAGGATGAACACTCTGGAACTGACCCGCTGAAGATGAATAGGAAGCTGGCTTTTTGGATTGACTGTACATTGTATAACATTGTAGGCTATACGGTGCTGCGGTGCTGCTTGCCTATCGCGCCTGGCTCTTTAGCCGACTGGTAACGTACCTGCCATGGGATCTATACTTTAGGTCCCGGGTTCGCCTCCTGGCCGAGGCTACAACATTATTCTAACTATAAATGCACCAAGTCTCTTTGTGTGTGTACGTTTGTAATCCACGTAACTGGAGAACTGTTCGCCCCACCCATACTTCAAATTCTCCCCTACAGGGAGTGCAATGCCCGGTGTCGAGTCGGTCGGACCCACGGTTGTCCAGAACCGCCACAAAAGGCCTCTGCCCGGGCCACAGCTGACATCACAAGGTCTCTGCCCGGGCCACAGCTGACATCACAAGGTCTCTGCCCGGGCCAGATTCCATATTTAGGCATGTCTAAATACGGGTTCGTCCCACTGATTTCTGACATCATTCTGACATCCGCATAGACTCCATATTTGGTCATGCCTGACAAAGAACATATATGGGCATAAAATAGGATACCGCTGAGCTGACATCACGATATAAGTGCAGTGCCTGGTGTCGAGTTGGTCAGACCCACGTTGTCCAGAACCGCCACAAAAGTCCTCTTCCCGGGTTCTGGGCAGGGCCCTTGCCCAGGCTCCCACGGGCACTGGCCTCCGGGCACCGCTCTAGTAGTTTTAAATAAGTATATAACATATTGTGTCCTCCTCTTTTGAAACAGATTTCCACTAGTCTTTGAATTATATCCAAGCTGGATGCTCTTCTGGAATTTGAATATTTATCCGATGTTTTGTTCAGCCTGACATTCTCTGATATGGGACTGAGGCAGTACTACAAATCTGGGTATAGACAAATCCACAGAGGGGTGCCCTGGGCGCGGCCATTACTGAGGTGTAATCCATGGAGCAGGTGCTCCGTAGGCCAGGTGTGGCTAATCAGTGCTGCTGTGCTTAATGGTACACCTCAGTAATGGCCGCACCCAGGCAACCCTCTGTGGATTTGTCTATAACAGAGATGGAATGATTAATTTATCACTGACTAAGTGTATCACTGACTATGTTTTCTCGTTGACATCCACTGTGGCACTTGTGTGCACCTTAAAGGACCATATATCAATGTTCTGGCATGTTTTGCATATTGATTATGACTCACCTGTAACTGTACACTCACGATTTTCCAAAGCATACTGTGGTTCTTTTGGACTTCTCTAAGAAACCAAGGTTTTCCATTCATTTTCGTATGAAAGTGAACATAATCACCAGAGACATGAAACATAGGTTATCCAACACAATAGATCTCACTGTGTGTACTGCTGTTATGTTTTAATGCATTTTAACATGCAGATTCATTTGAAAAGTCTAATCCTGGTCTCTAAACTGCCTCCCCCTGGCCAGCCGGGGCACCTGATGGAGGGAAAAGGAACTGGTTGGAATAACGTGTTCCTTCCACGCGCTACATCTAACCAGGGAAACTCCCCCCTGTCAGGTGTAAAGGAGCAACTTGGACACTCAAGCATGAAGGAAGCATGAGTTAAGTCCGTTGCTCTCCCCAGGTTGGCGGAGGGTGTGTAGAGCCCAGGATCACATTAGATGATTGACACAGGGGTGAAAAATGGGTTACAAAATCGTGGGATAAAAAATATATATATATAAAAATAAAAATAAAAGTCTAACAGAATACAGTCCCTGTGCAACAGGCCCAATACAAATTGTGAAAAAGGCTATTTTGTCCAGGGTTTCCAGGATTGGTCCTAGTGTGTCAGTTATGATGAGGAGAGTAAACTATGCACCTGCAACCAATTCTTGCTTATTCAAGACAGTGAGGTTTTGTCCATGGTGTGAAGTGTCGACCCGTTGTTTGTGTTACGCTCCAGTGCAACCATGAAGCCACCGTAGCCACATTCCTGCCAGGGAGCAGCCTGGTTTAATTTGGGACATTTATATGCAATCTGATTAAGAACAGAATGCAAACGGATGAGGGACGTACATTCTGTCCTGCCATGCGAGTTGTGTTTGTCACAGTGTTGTTTTCATGCTCCTGACTGGAATGATCTGGGAAATAACTAAGGCCTTTGATGTCTTTGACCCAGCATTTTCATGGCCTGTTGAAGCTGGGCGACCAAAGCCACTCTGCGGGGAGGTCTCTATCTAAACACGCGGTGAATCACAACCTCATTTGTTCCGAACTAACTCGCAAGCATAATGTTGAAACATAATTTGCCAACACCTTCCTGATGTCACTCAGGAACGAGATAAGGGATTTGGAGATATGTTAAAATGAAAGCTTTTCTCTTCCACTACCATGAATGAGATTGGGATATTTCGCTTTGCAATAGGCATGTGAATGAAACCCTGTCACTGTCTGACCATGTGCTTGCATGTGTGAGAGGGCCGGTGTGTGTTGTCGTGTGTGTGTGTGTGTGTGTGTGTGTGTGTGTTGTCCTGTGTGTGTGTGTGTGTGTGTGTGTGTGTGTGTGTGTGTGTGTGTGTGTGTGTGTGTGTGTGTGTGTGTGTGTGTGTGTGTGTGTGTGTGTGTGTGTGTGTGTGTGTGTGTGTGTGTGTGCGTGCGTGCGTGCGTGCGTGCATGTGCGTGTGTGCGTGCGTGCGTGGGTGGGAGCAGCCTTAGGAATTCAAGCCTCACCCATAGGAATGTGGCTTCAATTAGGCCTGTCTGAGGTAGTCCACCACAGTGTTGCATGAGTCAGGACCATTCAGCCTTCTGATATCCAGCTTCCTATCTGTTTAACTCCCAATTCCTTTGCTTCTTGTATACAGAGTAAATAAGGCGGTGAACAGATCTGCACGAATGGCATGCCAGTGCCACATTGTAGTACATGTTGGGCCTGGTGGTCATATAGGGCTGGGGTTGAGCAAAGTGTGAGGCTCAGGAGGTGCATGTGATGTGAGTGCGTGGTCTAGCCAACACCAACTTGAATGTTTCCTGAATCGCTGTCCTCCACACTCTATCTAACATCAGGTTCTTGAGCTCTACAGTGTTGTTAGCTAAGCGTAGGTGGTGTGCTTCTTGCCCTCCTGTCTCTGCCCTTGGTTGGCTCCCATAGAGTCAATTTACTTGCCTCTAGTTCAGGGTGCCTGATGCAGTGCCCTGCCAGCCTCATCCTTCACTCTCGGACTTTGTCTGTGATATGGTATAGGTCCACATTTCATACTGCTGAGACATGGACCCTCACAGCTCACAACAACACGGAAGAGTCCTTGATGGAGTCTACACAAGACTTCTACGAATGGTACTAGGTGTCACATGGACAGACCGCATCAGAAATCAGGAGGTTTTGATTTGGGGCAGGCCTTTCTGCTAATGTTGTTTCCTATGGCAACTCGACAATACAAACTCAGGGCCGATAGAACTTGCTTGCCGCTCATCAGTGGTCAAGTGCATGCACAGAGACACAAATAAAAGGGGCGATATAAAAAGAGAATGACCTAATCCACCGACTTACCGCTGAGTGCCTCACAAGAAGAAACACACAAACTTGCCAAAAATGTTACCACTGGCAATAGAAAAAAAAAACACCATCGGTGGAGCGATTTTTCTTCCAAAAATCACACTCCATTTAGGTTTTCTCTATCCAAACATCAACACCGCACGACAGGCCGGTGAGCTTCCAATGGCAACAGCCCGAGAGTGAACACAGAGACCTCTCCATGACCACCACACTCAGGGCCTGCCTGCATGCATGCAAGCAAGGACCTCTGTTTCTCACCTATACTAATCCCACACAGCTGAAAGCAGTCACCAGGAAACCTTTGATGGTAGCGGTGCATTAGTACCGACGAGCACATCGAGTGTCCTGAAAGGGCTAAAAATAATTGTGGAAGAGTTAAACCCCGGGCCCTGATAAAAATCAAGCTGGGCTTCCTGCCTCGACACTCCGTGACTCCAGCGGTCCAGTTTTTAAGAGCCGCAATCAAAACAAAGCGCTGGTGTGAAGCTCTATACTTTGACAGTGCACTTCTTCAACCCGTCCTTTCATGTCTCCCTCTTCTCTTCCCCCGTTTTCCGTCATCCAATCTCACTCGATCGGAATAATTTCCACACTTTCCCGCCCTGTTTCCTGTTTGGATATCTGGACTGCCGTAGCTGACCTCTGCAATTATTCAAGAGTGTTGTTGTGAATGCACTGGAAACGGAACAGGGTGGAGGGATGAGAAAAGAGTGGATGGCTGATAGCATGACAGAGGTGCGTAAACGGATGATTCTGGTTGTTGCCTGGAAAAATACAACAAACAAAGCCATGGAAAAACCTTTTGTTTACACTCACTCTCTCTCTCTCTCTCACTCACTCACTCACACACACACACACGCATGCACACGCACACACATACACATACACATATAGTACTGTACACACACACACACACACACACACACACACATACACACATACACATAATGTACACATACACATACTCTACACATACAATTACACATACAATTACACAGACACAGACACTCTCTTCCTTTTTTCCCCCTCTGTCTTAAACATCCAGGAGAAGGCCGTTCTATGACAAAGGTGTAAAATCTTGGACTTCCCGGTAGAAGGAATGTTTGGAAAAGTGAACATGGCATGTGGACCATTTTTCCATTCAGCTATCACACCTGATTTATTTGAGATATTCCTGGAAGGTCTTGCCACTGCCGCTGTCTCTGCTTTACCCACGCGAAGGCCGGACTTCCAAGCTCTCCAGGCGCCCTTTAATCACGCCACCGCGCAAACACTTGTGAAGGATCCGAGGCAGCGCCAGCGTATTTCCAGATATTAACATGACCGCAAGAGGAAACATTTATGATTAAAAATAATAATAAAAAAAATTGAGACGAGAAAAAAAAAGGCAAATTAGTCCCAGCTGGAAATGTCAGTGGCATGTTCCGCCCGGCTGCTGTGCAGACAGTGTGGTCGAGGAAGGGAGGGAGGGAATGGGGGGGGGGGGGGGGGGGACTGGAACTGACTGCCTTACTACACCACACTTAACTGACTTTATCTTTCAAACCCTATCTCACAACAAACCCCCTCTGCTTTGACACAAGTTGTAATAATTCTGAAATAATCGCTATTGCTATTATAAGATGTGCACAATATCACCAAGTGAAGGCAAAATAGTTGTTGTAAGAGTAATCGGGCTGTATTTTGCGTGTCTTAAGTACCAGGTCTTATTCCCTAACTTGAGTAAACTAAAGACCTGGAGGCGTGATCAATGCCATTTGGCTATTCTGAGTGGCCAAAGAGCATTGATCACGCCTCCAGGTCTTTAGTTTACTCAAGTTAGGGATTAAGACCTGGTACTTAAGACACGCAAAATACAGCCCCTTATGTCTTATCAACGATGGTTGGTAGGGTACACGAAAGTTGGAAAAGTGTACACGTATATTTTCACTGTCATCATCATGGGACTGTATGCAGTTGTCCATAATATGAGATGCTGTGGCGTCTACTCTGGAAGGAAGGTTTTCATCATGAGCACATTCTGGAAAGGTGACGACCAGGATTGTGTCGTCGGGTCAAAGTGAGGCGATTTGCTCAGCGCTTCTATTTAAAGGCGCTTCGTCATGCTAATCCAGCACAGGCTTTATCAATCTTCTCAGTCACACCAGCGAGGAAAGGCCGCTTTGATGAATGTCCCAGTGTGACAAAAACCCCAGTCTGTTACCTTACCAACAGTGTATTTTAGTAACTAAACACAAAAAGAAGGTATTCTTGAAGAGTTTTTCTTTCCTGTTGTTTTGATATATTCAAGGTCAAGTCGTTCATCTGCAAGATTATGAAATACCGATGTGAGTTTGGCCACGCTTTAAAAGGAGCGACGATGGGAGGATCGTAAATGTGACTTAATCGACTAGACTAAATTGAATGGTCTGATCTAACCACGTATAGATTTGTTTGTACTTCATCATATAATGTTCGTCGTCACCCATAATGATAATGACAATTAAGAAAAACCTAATTGTTTGATCCCGTACATTAGCACTAACTCCTTGTAGTCTGTTGTAGTCCCATTTGGAACCTCACCCTCCGCTGTTATCTCCGAGAAGAGGTTCCATGGCAAGGTATCCCTGCATAGGGCGAAATGGGCCTTTTCGCAGTATCCTATCCAAAAAGTAACGGTAATTCTTCAGAGCTACAGATGATAAACTTATGAAACAACCGCTTACAAAGTTTATGAAGTCAGCCAGTAACATGTTTCCCAGTGCAATCATACAGTACTGCGCATGTGGACGGGGGTTGACTTGAATAAGCAATTTAAGCCTGATTCAAGTGGTTGTTTCAACCCGCTCAAAAAATAAAATCCACTCCTGAGTTTATCATCTGTAGCTCAGCGGAAATTCCTTTACTTTTTGGATACTGCGAAAAGTGTTTTCGCCACTGCTTTTGGAGGGCTTGACTCGACCCATTTCGCACCTATATGCAGGGATACCTTGCCATGAAACCTGAGCTAACAGGAGCTAACAGCGGAGGGTGAGGTTCCAAACAAGGCTAAGTCTGATGTACTGGACCCGTCCTGGTGTTTCGGTGTCCGTCCTCCTCGACTCAAACACGTACTGTAAATGGCTCCAGACACCCCTACTTACTGCTGTTTTATATCACCACGTCAGTGATTTTACAGATTTCGCCTCCCATCCGTGGACCCACCCCTCATATACCATAAAATCCCTGCTTTGTGGTTTTACTCACGGAAACTATCACTCACATAATGTGTCGCCGCTATTCCCAATTAATGCCTTGGTTTCTCCTGTTCTTAAACAGCATTTTTCGATCTTTTTCTGTATTTCCTGCACATTCTCTGCAAGGCCATGATGTCTGGCATGATGTCTCCCCCCATTGACCTGTTTAACGACATCTATCTACTTTATTTATTTCCATGGCTCTGGGCTTTGTTATTCCACCAAAAACATTTTTATGAAGCAATTGACAATTTAGAGTCTCTTGCTCTCCAAACCGGAGCTCTTCCGTGAGATTCCTTCAGATTAAACACAGCTGCTGATTTAGTTGCACCAGTTTGCAAGCATTGACAAGCTATTGGCTAAATCAAACAGACTCATTGTTAATAGCTACCCAGGTGTAACATGGAATTAATTTGCATATTGCACAAAATACAAATAAATAGTTGCCAAAATAGATGTTTACATACAAATCTAACGTTTAATCCTATTTAATTCTGGTTAATCCTCTTATGTTACATAATTAACAGAAAGTGTTATTTTAAGTTAAATAGTGAATTGGTGAAATTATGGTTTTGGATCAGTTTTAAATTCTTCCTGAAAACCTTAAAAAACGACTTAGGCCAGTCGTTTAAGAAGGCGACAATTTGCATCGTGCCTATACGAGCGACCTCTCTCTTTTTTGTCCAAGTTTATCTCCCGTGGTCAACGCCTCCCCACTATTTGTGTGCACTCCTACCTCTTTGTTTGTTCCATCTTTTGTTATATAACAAATAAAATATAGAGTTTACTTGTACAGAGTTTGGCTTTAGAGTAACTTGTGAAGTATTTGGTTTATTTGACCAATTGGTTCTCTACATACAATTCCAGTATCCAACATTGAAATATACTGCCAGTGCCAACTAGTAATAAGTTGTCTAATAAGGATATCTGTATAGGTATTGCATAATGTATTCAAATGTGATTAGGGAGGACCGGTTACATGTGGGTGTTAACTTTCTTTCTTTGTTTCCCATTAGCACTTGTTAGGGAAGGAAGCATTTTAATGATATCAGATGGCTATTAGTTATACACACCCCTTTGATATGGCAGGAAATAAAGGGAAAGCATGGGTGTTGATTCCCAGGCATCTGATTGGTGCAACTGGACGTTGCACCATGGGAATTTATGAGTCGTCCATTGTCCTGATAGATGACTGCAGGTTCCTGAACAACATGACCTCATTCTTGCAGGGGAAGGTCCCTATAATGGTCAATGGGTACGGGGCGTTGAAAATAACGCCTTGTTCGTTTTGTTTATTACCAATGTGGGCAGCAGAGCAATGGGTAAATTCATCACAGAATGTTACCCGCGATGCCCGTGCTGCTGAACACATCGTTCAGATTGTTACGTGACCTTTGTAGACAGAACAGCATCTGTCTAATAGTAGAAAACCTGTACAGTAAAGCTATGAGTATACATTATAGAGTGCTATGTCTACATAGAATGACATAAGTTTAGCCTTTGCATACGCCTGTGAGGTCGTCGAGGCTAGTGCAAGTGCTATACAGCCTATGGCAAGTGCTACGGGCTAAGATGGAGTCTGAAGAGGTGGGTTTTCACGCTACGGCGGAAGATTGGGAGAGTCTGCAGTTCTAATTCCATAGTTTTGGAGCCAGAAGGGAAAAGAGTCTGGGACGTGTGGAGCGTTGTCCCGGCTGTTTTAGTGAATGTTCTGCCAGCCAAGTTCCAAGTAAGGGTCTACTGGGGATCGTTTTTACATTAACACAGACGGTTTTACAGTGTTCACGCACGCACACAGACTGCAC
The DNA here is from genome assembly GCF_963924005.1 of Protomyctophum bolini. Lineage (NCBI taxonomy): Eukaryota > Metazoa > Chordata > Actinopteri > Myctophiformes > Myctophidae > Protomyctophum > Protomyctophum bolini. The sequence continues at coordinate 11,918,014 of NC_137879.1, read as the reverse complement.
ACATAAGGCTATTGATCGTGCTGACATGTTGAGTTGTGAATTAACGGCCAGACTAGCAAGACGAGCAATGTCCTGCTCGCCAGGTGCAGCCAACCTGCAGCGCCGACCACACCCCAGCAACGGCCGCGCCCAGGGCACCCCTCCACGGACCTGTCCATTGTCCTCTCATGCCAGAACAGGAGGCTCTCTCTGCCTTGTGTATTCTTGGGGAATTGCAGGCACTGAGAGGTCTCTAGAACTATCGTTTGCTTCCTGCCTATGGTCCTCCTGTCTCACCAGACTGTTCGTCTGTGTGCATGGGTCCGTCCTTGTCCACACTTGGCCTTACTCTGGTGTATTTGATTGAGTCAAGGTGGTCTGAGCGTTGTCTGCGTCTGTGTCACTTGTACGTTCTGTAGCTCACTTGCTGTTCTTGCGAGTGGCCCGGCCCCTGTTACCCCGCCAGTCCTTCCTCGGTTGCCATCCAGAACGGAGTTTGTAAATACATTAAAACTTGATTATAATCTATTTGCATTTCATATTTATTAGTGTGGGGAATACCTTGGGAAGCTTTGACAAAACTTGAGCATTGAGACTTTAGGCAGGACACACTATACTCTCTGATAAATGTAATGTTTTCTCTTGCCCTGCGCTGTTTTCAATGAATTTGGAAGGAAACGATTTGTCTTCATTGAACCAGCTCCCCTGTATCAAAAACATGATTCATGTTGTCCATACACACACGTAACAACACGCAGCAGTAGCCTAGTGGAAAAAAGCTGCCCTTCTTTTCCAAGAAGACAATAGGAAATTGATTTAGGATCTTTAATAGTGTAGGGAGAGGAAAGAGAGAGGAGAGGAATAACATTACATAAACAAAGCAGCGTGACGTCATCTACATCTATACATGCCTGTTTATTGTCTGTCTGTCTGTCTGCAAGACATTGATTTGTCATAATGTTCATTGTAATGACTTCTATTCATGTCTTTTGATGGGCGCTAGCCCCTTCTATATTCGGCTATTTGTGTAGATTTTCGTCTTAAAATTCCCATTGATTAGATTTGTTTTTGGCTTTTGTGCCTTTATTGATAGTTACAGTGAAGATGGACAGGAAAGAGGGAGAGAGAGAAGGGAAGAGACATGCAGCATGTGTGGCATGCGCCTGGACAGCTAGGCCAGCGGGCGCCCCATGAATGGACAATTTACGTCATATGTGGACGAGCAAATCGGCTATTTTCGTCCTACACAAAGGACACGAAGGAGACACAATGGAGAATTTACGTCATATAATTATGTGTCTGATGATGTAAGATGATAAGAGCGAGTGTGATGTTTGTTAATACTACACACACACACACACCTCTAACCACTTTCAAACCGCCGTCCCTATTTTTGGCGTGATCATTATAGGCAATCATTTCTGCATGAGGCTCTAGCCATCTACAAGAGGGTCGGTCGGTCAGCCAGTCTGCAAAATATAACATCAGGCTTGAGTGGTTAAATGACTGAGGCAATGCAGATGGGAGAGAAAAATATTTCATTTCTCTTCTTTTTTTTGCAGGTCATCAAGGGGAAGACACTTAGAACAGAACAAATTCATCACACAGGCTGGGCATTCGGGCTTCGTCTGTCATCCTAGTAGTCAAGCAAGATAATGAATGAGTGGAAAGAATAGTTAAAGCATCAAATGATTGTACACAGAATGGCTTGATGTGGAAAATGTTCAAATACCATGACCAAGTCCTTAAGTTCATCAGGTGTAGGCTACCACAACATTTTTATTTCACGGCGGTAAAAAAAGGCAAGACGCCGTGAAATATCGTGCCTGCAAAAGTCGGTAGAGTCTGAGTCAGCTACATTCTACATGCATCTGTAATTTGTAGGCGTTTACACAATTGTACGATTGTGAGGTTTAGACCCCTGCTGCCACTCAATAGGCTTTTTTTCCTCATATCACTGTTGAGTCTTTGCAGGAATCCATCTGGAGCCAGACATGCTGTCACTCATGTTGCAGCCCACTGGTGGGCCGTGCGTGTATTGCAAATGGACCTCCAAATAACTGGAAAGACAAAACACTTTTTAATGGTTAAATAAAATAACATCATGAACAATGAGTTACCCATTTAGACCTGAGTTAAAAAACATTCACTTTGAAAGAATATATATTCAAAGATTTGCGCCACATTATTACGATTTTTCCAAAATAGGAGACCTACAAGCTCGTAGCGCGCCACTCGGTGGCACGCTATGAGCTTGTAGATATGCTATTTTTCAATAGCTAAATTATAACAATGTTTAAAACACCAAAAGGGGTTCCCGCCCAGAATGGGTTAAAGTATACTATGTTAGTTCCATTGATCCAAGATGGAAATCTGGAACATGATTGATTGATTCATCATTAAAATAAACATTCTTAGATGGGTGGGCCATGAACGCTTTAGAGGTTTTCAAGTGGGCCCTCATCCAGAAAATGTTGGGAACCACTTCTCTAGATATTACACAGATTCAGAGATTTGAAATGCATATTTTAAACTCATAAAATAGTGACCCCATAAATGGTTAGACAACTAAAAAAAATGATTATTTGTGATGCTACAGTATGTAGTATGGTCAGTATCCTAACCAGTATCCTGGTGTCAATATCCTGGTCAGTATCCTGGTCAATATCCTGGTCAGTATCCTGGTCAGTATCCTGGTGTCAGTATTGTGGTCGGTATCGTGGTGTCAGTATCCTGGGGTCAGCGAAAACAGTTTCTCATTAAAGAGTGACGCATAAGGATGCTGCCGCCACATTCCTCATGGTTTAAGAGACCTTGAACCATGGCAGTGCTTCACTCTTCTGTATTCGTCAAGGGTCTAAAATACATGTTGTTTTTGGTTTGTGGCTTTACAGTATTTTTAGGTGCTAGTGTTTTACCGTATTGGTTTTCACATCTGATCAAACCAGCCTAGGTCTTCTTAACCAATGTCAAAGAATTTATGACCCCCCCCCCCTTTGTTTTGTTACTTAATCAGTGTCTTTGCTGCCCATAGTGAATCTAGTGCCAGCTTTGAACAAACTTACACAGACTGAAGGCAGACATTGTTGAAAGTATCTTTACTAAATGGAAATACGCTAAATTCCACAATATAACCATAGGCATGTGCTCGAGCTCTGATCTGATTTAATCTGATTTATTGGAAGTGAGCGATGACTCAGATTTTCCTTCATGTGTGAGAGATCTACTTCCTCAGAAGTCCATGGCAAAGGGTGGTCTATTCCTGTGTTCTTTTGACTGGTCGTTTTCTTTTTTTAGTATCTTCTCAGACATGTAATCCGTTCTTGCATTATAATTATTACAACGTAAATTGAACTCTGCAATGCAAAGGCAAGACAAGACAACTGAAATTAAATAATTCCATTCTTGAGATCTCAGGTGGATATAATCTTGTCCACCACTGATTTAATCTCACATAACGGCGGTTGACTCATGCCAAGAGTCAACCGTCAAATGGACCCCCAGAGAGGACCCAGAGCTCAGCTGCATGTCTGGGGGAGGTGAGCAGGGAAGAAGGTCACCAAACCAGGGGCCTCGTCCAGGGCATGTCTGGCCCCTCTCAGAGCTGCGTGTCTAGGGGAGGTGAGCAGGGGCCACCAACCAGGGGCCTCGTCCAGGGCATGTCTGGCCCCTCTCAGAGCTGCGTGTCTAGGGGAGGTGAGCAGGGGCCACCAACTAGGGGCCTCGTCCAGGGCATGTCTGGCCCCTCTCAGAGCTGCGTGTCTAGGGGAGGTGAGCAGGGGCCACCAACCAGGGGCCTCGCCCAGGGCTCTCTGGCCCCTCTCTTCAGGCCTCAGGCCAGGCAACTGTATCAACACAGTGTGGGGGCTCCCTCTGTGTGGTCTCGTTCACCCAGACCTTTGTGACCAGTCACAGAAGCCCTACTGTGCACATGCAGAAAACAACGGCAAAAAATGCAGAGGTTAAATCGTTCCTGTCCCTCGGGGGTCAGTGTTTTGGGGTTGTGTATGGAATTTTCTTGATAGAATGTTTTTACACGAAGGCAGCGTAATGTGTACAGGTATGCTTTGACATAAATTGATAATCTCGGCAGGTCAGGATATTGTGCGCTTGGCCGTGTGTGTGTGTGTGTGTGTATTTGTGTGCATGCGTGTCTGACTGTCAGCAGGCCACGGACCTCGATTCTCAATTATTTTCAAACTTCAATTGTCAGGCTCACTCGTTTGTGGAGTCCCTCCATAGTATGCCATAGCCTGGAGGGACTCACAAAGCAAGATTGGGCCAGCGTAAACCAGACGCATTTCAGTTCACGACCTTTGATTGACTGGTTATACAAACACAATTGACACAAGGAATTAACAATCAGACGTTGCAGATTACAGAGACATTTAGAAATCGGTTCTGAATGTATATATGACCTGGGAGGGCCGCACACACATTGCAATGTATTAGGCTATAACATTGTAACATTATGTTTTTCCTAGTGTGGCAATATGCCACAATACTTTTTGATTAAATGGCCAACGATGTGTCCTCATACAGCCTGTCACTCTGGTTGCATCGTGATGATGTAATCAGAATACTTTATTTTATACCGTTGTTGCCCTGAGGACACTCGGTCCACTTGGTGAGAAAAGACTACAGCAGTAGTTAGGCAAAAAACTGTTGGATGGCGCAGACGTTGCTCAAGCCCTTCTCTGGCGGTCTTGAGCAACGAGAGGCACCGCCGAATGAGCCATTAGGCGAGCAGGTCGCCGTGCCGAACATTGTGAAGGCACCGATTATGTTCCAATTGCGACAGAATCCCCTGAGGGCCTAGAGGCAATGCCAGCACCGAGCAATATTTCCCACCACTGGGTAAAGCCAGGGAGTGCTGTCCTCCTGGAATGTGACGCAGTGCCGCGTGTGCGTCACAGGAGGGGGGCGTCGCGAATTGTGTGTGAGATCGGGGAGGAAAAGCCTGGTGGCGTCCAAAAGAGTTATTTTTCAGGAAAAGAAACTGTGTTCCTTACGTATGTAGTTATTATTTCGTCACATTCGTTTTTATAAAAGCCACAGACAGACTTAACCACTTTCACTTTCAAAATGTTTCAAAAATGGTAAAAAAATAAAAAAATAAAAGTCTTTCCGCTACTGTTGTGCAAAACAATTGCATGATGAAGTATGGCATTAATTTACCATAATTATGACAGATGGATTTGCTTTAGCAGGTTGCCCTAGCTAGCCCCTCGCTGGTGCATGTGTGCACCTCATGCAATGCACTTTACACAGGCCCACATCAACACGGCACCAGCTATAGCATCACAATGCACTTTACACAGGCAGGCCCACATCAACACGGCACCAGCTATAGCATCACAATGCACTTTACACAGGCCCACATCAACACTGCACCAGCTATAGCATCACAATGCACTTTACACAGGCCCACATCAACACTGCACCACATTTTCCACATTTTCTGACTATAAGTCACTCCACCATGCATGCATGCATGCTTTTATTTCAACTCACTAAATTTAACATGACCACGCAAGAATATTAACAATAAACCTAATGCTCTGCTACGCCAACCTAATGAAATGCTGTGATACCTGCTGTTATTTTTGGATGCGCTTCTCTGCATTAACATTAAAAGGCTATAACTCCCATAGTACTTTCTCAATATAGGATTTATATGGTCTCAGGCTCTCATCAGCATGCGTTGGAGCCCTAAATAGTTTCCACAGTTTCTTTACAGCTAAGGTCCAAATGACAAGACCTTTTTTTAATAACAAATATTTTTGTTAATGTTGTATTGAATAATTGTTGTTTAGATTGGATATGTTTAAGAACATTCCTCAAGCAAAGTCCCAGTGCAGTTGTGCCACAAATCCTATGTCTCCAGTGCAGCTGTGCCACAAATCACTATACTGTATGCATTTTCTAGCCTATGCCTTTCATGCGGAAGGTTGTGGGTTCATACCTTGCCTGCATGGGGTCGACGACAGCATGGGAAGGTTGTGGGTTACTGGGTTCATACCTTGCCTGCATGGGGTCGACGACAGCATGGGAAGGTTGTGTGTTCATACCTTGCCTGCATGGGGTCAACGACAGCATGGGAAAGTTGTGGGTTACTGGGTTCATACCTTGCCTGCATGGGGTCGACGACAGCATGGGAAGGTTGTGGGTTCATACCTTGCCTGCATGGGGTCGACGACAGCATGGGAAGGTTGTGGGTTCATACCTTGCCTGCATGGGGTCGACGACAGCATGGGAAGGTTGTGGGTTCATACCTTGCCTGCATGGGGTCAACGACAGCATGGGCATGCGGTCGCAACGGGTTCCTAACGCCAGATCAAATGGGTTCAGATCTGAGCCGAGTCTCCTGAGGAGGCGCGTCTGAATTCTGAAGCCGGTCCTGGATGGGGTATCCGGACGTGAAAACAAATCCACTGTATGGATCTTCTGGCATGCTTCACCAATCACCAAAGAGAGAACATGGTTCCATGCCAACGTAGACTGTAAAAGTTGATCTCTCTGTGACATCATGATAATGTAAAATCAAATCAAGCAAACTTAATCCAGCAACATTCTGGTTTACATTAAATCCCTCTGAGGAATCTACGAGTAGGTAACATTTTTGGAGTGACCTCTGCTGAACCCTATAGCGTGCGTCAGCATGGTTTTGTTAGCAGTGAGGTAGACTTGTATGAGACTAGTACTGAGACTAGTAGCCTACTGTAGTGAACCTTTACATTTTGTGATGGCTGACCCTGACAATGCGTTGACACTCTTCTCACCTTAATCACATGAACAATCACGCTGATACTCTTTTTTCACCTCAATGTAATGAGGTGTCTATAACATAGCACAGGAAACTTCCCCACAACAATCAGGAATACCAACGCGTTCTCCTCAACTACAAGAATTATGCACAACTTCAGCTAAATCTACCAATAAGAATCAGTCTCAGAATCGGCTATTTGTCACATTGCAAATGATCCCCATTGGACAAGGAGTTGCATTGGTGTGGTTGACCTTAAAACTGTTTTGATGCAGGGAGTTATGGCAATATATAGTTGCGAGAGTATTTGCAACTGGTGTGGTTTGGCTTTATTAATTATTTTATCATTTGGGGTTTTGCATAGAGTTCCCTGATTTAGCTTACATCTCAAGAGCAGAACCATCAACGCCATCAACTGTCAGAGGCGTATCTACAATAAGGCCTGTCCAAATCCATTTCTTGCCTGGACAAAATCCATACAATAAGAAAAAATCTGACCAGTCTGAAGCGAGTGGTGCAACAGCACCCCCTATTGGTACTCTAAACATCGGTACATAGTCACATAGGTTAGTTAGTAATAGGACATAGGTTGGGACCTAGGGACAAAAATCAGACCATGAGTCTGAAGCGAGTGGTGCAACAGCACCCCCTATTGGTACTCTAAACATGGGGGACTTAGGTCGCAATCTCACCTAATACTTCGGTAGACTCGAATGCGTATGGGAGGAGAAATGGGATTCTTGCATATTTAATTGGCTACGGTTTGCCTTCACACTGTCATGATCCGCAGCAATTGGAAACGCAGCAGGGGGGACCTTTATCAATGTGTTACATTCATAAACTAGCCTACACAGTGAAATGATAAATCTATGGTGATAATTATACTCATAACGTGCATTATGTGTCGTGCCGACGGTCTGGGACTGCCCCCCCCTCTCTCGCTCTCTCACTATAAGCACGCAGCCACGCACGCACTGTTCTTTTGGGCATGGAGGCACAGCGCTGAGCGCACTGATATAACAGACAGCAGCGCAAAATGTTTACAAGTTTATCGAGATGAAAGTTCCTACTCCCCACTAGTCCCCACGCAGTGACAGCACTCCATGTTTACGGCACGCACAGACAGACAGAATATTCTGTAGGCTATAATACTATTACACTGCACTGCAGTGTTTGTGTTTTCTTAAGCAATTGATTAATGTACTCGTCCTCATTTCGATCAGGGCTTCAGTCTCCACTCTCCTCATTCGACCACGTCTATCCACGGTAACGGGACATCTTTGCGCTGCGTAAAATATGCCTTCTCCGTCTCCAACTGTGTTCAGCTCCTCACCCGCCTGACGTATGTTTGCTTCATTTCCTGTATTTGCTGCGGATTGCATTCACACCTGCACCGAATCGTAGTCAAGCGCGATTGGAAGCGAAGCGAAACCCCCGTTTTTGCTCGGAGTAAAATGCGGTTCTTTGTTGCGCATTAGGATTCGAAAGAGCCTTCACACCTGCCAAACGAAGCGCACTTTCTGAAAATGCGCAGCAGGATTCGTTTTAATCGCAGCAAAGCTCTCTGGTGAGAATGCGACCATAGTCACATAAGTTAGGACATAGGTTGGGATATAGGGACATTGCTGTTCCTTGGAGTGGTTGCACCACTCAAAAAGAGAGGACAAAAACAAGACCTGAGAACTATTAGTGGAGAGCTGATTGGCCGTTGCGGTATTGCGACCCTCAATCACTCGTTGGAATGTAAATGCGTGCCTTTCAGCCTACTCCTACTCGTCTGGCAGGTATATATCTCTTTGAAAACCTTTAGTGCTACGATTGTGCGCGGGGAGACGACAATTAACACATCTTGGGGCAGGAAAAAATGTAATTCCTGGAAACTCCACTGCTAACTGTATTCCATTTATTATAATAAAAGGTTAAATTATGACGTGAGTCGTGTGCCAGACTGAAATATGGTTTACACAAAAACAGAGGATTTGTTGCCAAACTGTATTGCTGTTATAAATGTATTTGCTCAAAGGCATATCTGTCAGTAAGGGGGAAGTAGGTGACGACGGCGATGACATATTGGCCTTTGCTGGTATACACAGGGGTAGACTGACATGTGTTGTGGCAACAGATCGGGGCAACCTATACAGCTTTGTCCTCCTTCACATGAAGAATTATTTTGGTAACCCTCATATAGTCTCCTCAATAGCTTCGGTTTGTGTAGTAATAAAATGCATCTCAGTACTGTACGTAGCCCCCAGCCAAGACCCGGCCCGCAACTGTAGTATATCTGCAACAGCCCTGCCAATCGGGCTCAGCCCTATTGGCATGACAGGTAGTGCGTCAGTCTGGCGATGTGGGAGACTGGGGTTAATCCCCGCTACCTGCGAATCACTACAATCTGGCGTAGTCGGCTAGCCTCGCGTAGCGATACTAATATTTGAATACTGGGCCCTGGTTGGTTATAGCCTGGCTCGAGACGAATCTGGTTGGCTGTCACCATTTCGGCCGTGAAGTCCTCCCACAATTGAGGGGCCAGACTTAATCTGCCTGGGGAAAATTGCAAAGGCACATGAAGGCTGGCTGCACGAGGCTATAGTAGTCAACAGGACGTGTAGCTCAAGATCCTCGTGTGAGGGACATGAGGGACATCGTGTGCGGCGGTCCGCGGCATCAAGTGTGAAGCGCTAGGGCTCGCTCCAAAGACTGACGGGATGAATGTAGTGAATCACTACATCAGCATTACATTACAATGACTTTTTTAGCCGTCCTACTGCATCATCCCATTATTTGATGATATATATTTATATGTGTCGAGAGAAACGAAGATAACATGAAATTTGCTTCACGCTACGTTTATTCCGGTGGTTGTTTAGAGTTGCTATTCTATTCTATTTTCCTTTAGATTGTATATTGTGAAACAATCATTTTACCCACACATTACCATCCTTTTACACTTTTAAACTTGTGACAAATAAATTGAAGTTGAAGTTGGAGTTGCAAGCCAGACCAACAACATGTTTTACTGGATCAGCGTTGCTCCCCATAAAGGCTGATTTATACTTTAATAATAGTTGCGCACCAGTTCAGCGCGTGAAAACAGCAGATCTACTACTAGCTCACAACATGTTTGAGCTTGTCAAACTGCTATTTTCGGCGCACGGCATTGGCACGCAACTAATTACTGTATAAACCAGGCTCAACGTTCCAGTCAATGCTACGCTACGCTGGGTCAGAGAGAGTCCCACTGTGTATTGATTGATTCCTCACTGTTTCACGCAGCCGGTCACAAACACAAAGCCATGATCCTGTCCAGCCTCCATTGTCTGTCATCACCAGTAGCTCTTATGTTCGAGAGTGTCTCATCATGTAAGTCTCAGACCTCCAAAGAAGGGACCAGATCCAGAAACCTGTCATGGTTTTTTTACAGGTTTTTGTAGCAAGAGTTGGGGAGCAGATCTTGGCAGGCCCCTTGGTTCCCGTGCAACTGTTTGCTAATGACCTGCACAGCTGTATGATTGTGAAGAAATGAGTTGGATAACAGGCAGGACAGAGACTTTTCTCTTTATGCCTACTTTATGCCGCAGTGCTATGGTCAGTAAGTTCTTACTACCTATTAGCCTACT